>NC_139462.1:235720000-235727500 GCF_057233095.1 Heloderma suspectum
AGGGTTAGGGTTAGGGTTAGGGTTAGGGTTAGGGTTAGGGTTAGGGTTAGGGTTAGGGTTAGGGTTAGGGTTAGGGTTAGGGTTAGGGTTAGGGTTAGGGTTAGGGTTAGGGTTAGGGTTAGGGTTAGGGTTAGGGTTAGGGTTAGGGTTAGGGTTAGGGTTAGGGTTAGGGTTAGGGTTAGGGTTAGGGTTAGGGTTAGGGTTAGGGTTAGGGTTAGGGTTAGGGTTAGGGTTAGGGTTAGGGTTAGGGTTAGGGTTAGGGTTAGGGTTAGGGTTAGGGTTAGGGTTAGGGTTAGGGTTAGGGTTAGGGTTAGGGTTAGGGTTAGGGTTAGGGTTAGGGTTAGGGTTAGGGTTAGGGTTAGGGTTAGGGTTAGGGTTAGGGTTAGGGTTAGGGTTAGGGTTAGGGTTAGGGTTAGGGTTAGGGTTAGGGTTAGGGTTAGGGTTAGGGTTAGGGTTAGGGTTAGGGTTAGGGTTAGGGTTAGGGTTAGGGTTAGGGTTAGGGTTAGGGTTAGGGTTAGGGTTAGGGTTAGGGTTAGGGTTAGGGTTAGGGTTAGGGTTAGGGTTAGGGTTAGGGTTAGGGTTAGGGTTAGGGTTAGGGTTAGGGTTAGGGTTAGGGTTAGGGTTAGGGTTAGGGTTAGGGTTAGGGTTAGGGTTAGGGTTAGGGTTAGGGTTAGGGTTAGGGTTAGGGTTAGGGTTAGGGTTAGGGTTAGGGTTAGGGTTAGGGTTAGGGTTAGGGTTAGGGTTAGGGTTAGGGTTAGGGTTAGGGTTAGGGTTAGGGTTAGGGTTAGGGTTAGGGTTAGGGTTAGGGTTAGGGTTAGGGTTAGGGTTAGGGTTAGGGTTAGGGTTAGGGTTAGGGTTAGGGTTAGGGTTAGGGTTAGGGTTAGGGTTAGGGTTAGGGTTAGGGTTAGGGTTAGGGTTAGGGTTAGGGTTAGGGTTAGGGTTAGGGTTAGGGTTAGGGTTAGGGTTAGGGTTAGGGTTAGGGTTAGGGTTAGGGTTAGGGTTAGGGTTAGGGTTAGGGTTAGGGTTAGGGTTAGGGTTAGGGTTAGGGTTAGGGTTAGGGTTAGGGTTAGGGTTAGGGTTAGGGTTAGGGTTAGGGTTAGGGTTAGGGTTAGGGTTAGGGTTAGGGTTAGGGTTAGGGTTAGGGTTAGGGTTAGGGTTAGGGTTAGGGTTAGGGTTAGGGTTAGGGTTAGGGTTAGGGTTAGGGTTAGGGTTAGGGTTAGGGTTAGGGTTAGGGTTAGGGTTAGGGTTAGGGTTAGGGTTAGGGTTAGGGTTAGGGTTAGGGTTAGGGTTAGGGTTAGGGTTAGGGTTAGGGTTAGGGTTAGGGTTAGGGTTAGGGTTAGGGTTAGGGTTAGGGTTAGGGTTAGGGTTAGGGTTAGGGTTAGGGTTAGGGTTAGGGTTAGGGTTAGGGTTAGGGTTAGGGTTAGGGTTAGGGTTAGGGTTAGGGTTAGGGTTAGGGTTAGGGTTAGGGTTAGGGTTAGGGTTAGGGTTAGGGTTAGGGTTAGGGTTAGGGTTAGGGTTAGGGTTAGGGTTAGGGTTAGGGTTAGGGTTAGGGTTAGGGTTAGGGTTAGGGTTAGGGTTAGGGTTAGGGTTAGGGTTAGGGTTAGGGTTAGGGTTAGGGTTAGGGTTAGGGTTAGGGTTAGGGTTAGGGTTAGGGTTAGGGTTAGGGTTAGGGTTAGGGTTAGGGTTAGGGTTAGGGTTAGGGTTAGGGTTAGGGTTAGGGTTAGGGTTAGGGTTAGGGTTAGGGTTAGGGTTAGGGTTAGGGTTAGGGTTAGGGTTAGGGTTAGGGTTAGGGTTAGGGTTAGGGTTAGGGTTAGGGTTAGGGTTAGGGTTAGGGTTAGGGTTAGGGTTAGGGTTAGGGTTAGGGTTAGGGTTAGGGTTAGGGTTAGGGTTAGGGTTAGGGTTAGGGTTAGGGTTAGGGTTAGGGTTAGGGTTAGGGTTAGGGTTAGGGTTAGGGTTAGGGTTAGGGTTAGGGTTAGGGTTAGGGTTAGGGTTAGGGTTAGGGTTAGGGTTAGGGTTAGGGTTAGGGTTAGGGTTAGGGTTAGGGTTAGGGTTAGGGTTAGGGTTAGGGTTAGGGTTAGGGTTAGGGTTAGGGTTAGGGTTAGGGTTAGGGTTAGGGTTAGGGTTAGGGTTAGGGTTAGGGTTAGGGTTAGGGTTAGGGTTAGGGTTAGGGTTAGGGTTAGGGTTAGGGTTAGGGTTAGGGTTAGGGTTAGGGTTAGGGTTAGGGTTAGGGTTAGGGTTAGGGTTAGGGTTAGGGTTAGGGTTAGGGTTAGGGTTAGGGTTAGGGTTAGGGTTAGGGTTAGGGTTAGGGTTAGGGTTAGGGTTAGGGTTAGGGTTAGGGTTAGGGTTAGGGTTAGGGTTAGGGTTAGGGTTAGGGTTAGGGTTAGGGTTAGGGTTAGGGTTAGGGTTAGGGTTAGGGTTAGGGTTAGGGTTAGGGTTAGGGTTAGGGTTAGGGTTAGGGTTAGGGTTAGGGTTAGGGTTAGGGTTAGGGTTAGGGTTAGGGTTAGGGTTAGGGTTAGGGTTAGGGTTAGGGTTAGGGTTAGGGTTAGGGTTAGGGTTAGGGTTAGGGTTAGGGTTAGGGTTAGGGTTAGGGTTAGGGTTAGGGTTAGGGTTAGGGTTAGGGTTAGGGTTAGGGTTAGGGTTAGGGTTAGGGTTAGGGTTAGGGTTAGGGTTAGGGTTAGGGTTAGGGTTAGGGTTAGGGTTAGGGTTAGGGTTAGGGTTAGGGTTAGGGTTAGGGTTAGGGTTAGGGTTAGGGTTAGGGTTAGGGTTAGGGTTAGGGTTAGGGTTAGGGTTAGGGTTAGGGTTAGGGTTAGGGTTAGGGTTAGGGTTAGGGTTAGGGTTAGGGTTAGGGTTAGGGTTAGGGTTAGGGTTAGGGTTAGGGTTAGGGTTAGGGTTAGGGTTAGGGTTAGGGTTAGGGTTAGGGTTAGGGTTAGGGTTAGGGTTAGGGTTAGGGTTAGGGTTAGGGTTAGGGTTAGGGTTAGGGTTAGGGTTAGGGTTAGGGTTAGGGTTAGGGTTAGGGTTAGGGTTAGGGTTAGGGTTAGGGTTAGGGTTAGGGTTAGGGTTAGGGTTAGGGTTAGGGTTAGGGTTAGGGTTAGGGTTAGGGTTAGGGTTAGGGTTAGGGTTAGGGTTAGGGTTAGGGTTAGGGTTAGGGTTAGGGTTAGGGTTAGGGTTAGGGTTAGGGTTAGGGTTAGGGTTAGGGTTAGGGTTAGGGTTAGGGTTAGGGTTAGGGTTAGGGTTAGGGTTAGGGTTAGGGTTAGGGTTAGGGTTAGGGTTAGGGTTAGGGTTAGGGTTAGGGTTAGGGTTAGGGTTAGGGTTAGGGTTAGGGTTAGGGTTAGGGTTAGGGTTAGGGTTAGGGTTAGGGTTAGGGTTAGGGTTAGGGTTAGGGTTAGGGTTAGGGTTAGGGTTAGGGTTAGGGTTAGGGTTAGGGTTAGGGTTAGGGTTAGGGTTAGGGTTAGGGTTAGGGTTAGGGTTAGGGTTAGGGTTAGGGTTAGGGTTAGGGTTAGGGTTAGGGTTAGGGTTAGGGTTAGGGTTAGGGTTAGGGTTAGGGTTAGGGTTAGGGTTAGGGTTAGGGTTAGGGTTAGGGTTAGGGTTAGGGTTAGGGTTAGGGTTAGGGTTAGGGTTAGGGTTAGGGTTAGGGTTAGGGTTAGGGTTAGGGTTAGGGTTAGGGTTAGGGTTAGGGTTAGGGTTAGGGTTAGGGTTAGGGTTAGGGTTAGGGTTAGGGTTAGGGTTAGGGTTAGGGTTAGGGTTAGGGTTAGGGTTAGGGTTAGGGTTAGGGTTAGGGTTAGGGTTAGGGTTAGGGTTAGGGTTAGGGTTAGGGTTAGGGTTAGGGTTAGGGTTAGGGTTAGGGTTAGGGTTAGGGTTAGGGTTAGGGTTAGGGTTAGGGTTAGGGTTAGGGTTAGGGTTAGGGTTAGGGTTAGGGTTAGGGTTAGGGTTAGGGTTAGGGTTAGGGTTAGGGTTAGGGTTAGGGTTAGGGTTAGGGTTAGGGTTAGGGTTAGGGTTAGGGTTAGGGTTAGGGTTAGGGTTAGGGTTAGGGTTAGGGTTAGGGTTAGGGTTAGGGTTAGGGTTAGGGTTAGGGTTAGGGTTAGGGTTAGGGTTAGGGTTAGGGTTAGGGTTAGGGTTAGGGTTAGGGTTAGGGTTAGGGTTAGGGTTAGGGTTAGGGTTAGGGTTAGGGTTAGGGTTAGGGTTAGGGTTAGGGTTAGGGTTAGGGTTAGGGTTAGGGTTAGGGTTAGGGTTAGGGTTAGGGTTAGGGTTAGGGTTAGGGTTAGGGTTAGGGTTAGGGTTAGGGTTAGGGTTAGGGTTAGGGTTAGGGTTAGGGTTAGGGTTAGGGTTAGGGTTAGGGTTAGGGTTAGGGTTAGGGTTAGGGTTAGGGTTAGGGTTAGGGTTAGGGTTAGGGTTAGGGTTAGGGTTAGGGTTAGGGTTAGGGTTAGGGTTAGGGTTAGGGTTAGGGTTAGGGTTAGGGTTAGGGTTAGGGTTAGGGTTAGGGTTAGGGTTAGGGTTAGGGTTAGGGTTAGGGTTAGGGTTAGGGTTAGGGTTAGGGTTAGGGTTAGGGTTAGGGTTAGGGTTAGGGTTAGGGTTAGGGTTAGGGTTAGGGTTAGGGTTAGGGTTAGGGTTAGGGTTAGGGTTAGGGTTAGGGTTAGGGTTAGGGTTAGGGTTAGGGTTAGGGTTAGGGTTAGGGTTAGGGTTAGGGTTAGGGTTAGGGTTAGGGTTAGGGTTAGGGTTAGGGTTAGGGTTAGGGTTAGGGTTAGGGTTAGGGTTAGGGTTAGGGTTAGGGTTAGGGTTAGGGTTAGGGTTAGGGTTAGGGTTAGGGTTAGGGTTAGGGTTAGGGTTAGGGTTAGGGTTAGGGTTAGGGTTAGGGTTAGGGTTAGGGTTAGGGTTAGGGTTAGGGTTAGGGTTAGGGTTAGGGTTAGGGTTAGGGTTAGGGTTAGGGTTAGGGTTAGGGTTAGGGTTAGGGTTAGGGTTAGGGTTAGGGTTAGGGTTAGGGTTAGGGTTAGGGTTAGGGTTAGGGTTAGGGTTAGGGTTAGGGTTAGGGTTAGGGTTAGGGTTAGGGTTAGGGTTAGGGTTAGGGTTAGGGTTAGGGTTAGGGTTAGGGTTAGGGTTAGGGTTAGGGTTAGGGTTAGGGTTAGGGTTAGGGTTAGGGTTAGGGTTAGGGTTAGGGTTAGGGTTAGGGTTAGGGTTAGGGTTAGGGTTAGGGTTAGGGTTAGGGTTAGGGTTAGGGTTAGGGTTAGGGTTAGGGTTAGGGTTAGGGTTAGGGTTAGGGTTAGGGTTAGGGTTAGGGTTAGGGTTAGGGTTAGGGTTAGGGTTAGGGTTAGGGTTAGGGTTAGGGTTAGGGTTAGGGTTAGGGTTAGGGTTAGGGTTAGGGTTAGGGTTAGGGTTAGGGTTAGGGTTAGGGTTAGGGTTAGGGTTAGGGTTAGGGTTAGGGTTAGGGTTAGGGTTAGGGTTAGGGTTAGGGTTAGGGTTAGGGTTAGGGTTAGGGTTAGGGTTAGGGTTAGGGTTAGGGTTAGGGTTAGGGTTAGGGTTAGGGTTAGGGTTAGGGTTAGGGTTAGGGTTAGGGTTAGGGTTAGGGTTAGGGTTAGGGTTAGGGTTAGGGTTAGGGTTAGGGTTAGGGTTAGGGTTAGGGTTAGGGTTAGGGTTAGGGTTAGGGTTAGGGTTAGGGTTAGGGTTAGGGTTAGGGTTAGGGTTAGGGTTAGGGTTAGGGTTAGGGTTAGGGTTAG
The DNA here is from genome assembly GCF_057233095.1 of Heloderma suspectum. NCBI lineage: Eukaryota > Metazoa > Chordata > Lepidosauria > Squamata > Helodermatidae > Heloderma > Heloderma suspectum. The sequence continues at coordinate 235,725,709 of NC_139462.1, forward strand.
GGTTAGGGTTAGGGTTAGGGTTAGGGTTAGGGTTAGGGTTAGGGTTAGGGTTAGGGTTAGGGTTAGGGTTAGGGTTAGGGTTAGGGTTAGGGTTAGGGTTAGGGTTAGGGTTAGGGTTAGGGTTAGGGTTAGGGTTAGGGTTAGGGTTAGGGTTAGGGTTAGGGTTAGGGTTAGGGTTAGGGTTAGGGTTAGGGTTAGGGTTAGGGTTAGGGTTAGGGTTAGGGTTAGGGTTAGGGTTAGGGTTAGGGTTAGGGTTAGGGTTAGGGTTAGGGTTAGGGTTAGGGTTAGGGTTAGGGTTAGGGTTAGGGTTAGGGTTAGGGTTAGGGTTAGGGTTAGGGTTAGGGTTAGGGTTAGGGTTAGGGTTAGGGTTAGGGTTAGGGTTAGGGTTAGGGTTAGGGTTAGGGTTAGGGTTAGGGTTAGGGTTAGGGTTAGGGTTAGGGTTAGGGTTAGGGTTAGGGTTAGGGTTAGGGTTAGGGTTAGGGTTAGGGTTAGGGTTAGGGTTAGGGTTAGGGTTAGGGTTAGGGTTAGGGTTAGGGTTAGGGTTAGGGTTAGGGTTAGGGTTAGGGTTAGGGTTAGGGTTAGGGTTAGGGTTAGGGTTAGGGTTAGGGTTAGGGTTAGGGTTAGGGTTAGGGTTAGGGTTAGGGTTAGGGTTAGGGTTAGGGTTAGGGTTAGGGTTAGGGTTAGGGTTAGGGTTAGGGTTAGGGTTAGGGTTAGGGTTAGGGTTAGGGTTAGGGTTAGGGTTAGGGTTAGGGTTAGGGTTAGGGTTAGGGTTAGGGTTAGGGTTAGGGTTAGGGTTAGGGTTAGGGTTAGGGTTAGGGTTAGGGTTAGGGTTAGGGTTAGGGTTAGGGTTAGGGTTAGGGTTAGGGTTAGGGTTAGGGTTAGGGTTAGGGTTAGGGTTAGGGTTAGGGTTAGGGTTAGGGTTAGGGTTAGGGTTAGGGTTAGGGTTAGGGTTAGGGTTAGGGTTAGGGTTAGGGTTAGGGTTAGGGTTAGGGTTAGGGTTAGGGTTAGGGTTAGGGTTAGGGTTAGGGTTAGGGTTAGGGTTAGGGTTAGGGTTAGGGTTAGGGTTAGGGTTAGGGTTAGGGTTAGGGTTAGGGTTAGGGTTAGGGTTAGGGTTAGGGTTAGGGTTAGGGTTAGGGTTAGGGTTAGGGTTAGGGTTAGGGTTAGGGTTAGGGTTAGGGTTAGGGTTAGGGTTAGGGTTAGGGTTAGGGTTAGGGTTAGGGTTAGGGTTAGGGTTAGGGTTAGGGTTAGGGTTAGGGTTAGGGTTAGGGTTAGGGTTAGGGTTAGGGTTAGGGTTAGGGTTAGGGTTAGGGTTAGGGTTAGGGTTAGGGTTAGGGTTAGGGTTAGGGTTAGGGTTAGGGTTAGGGTTAGGGTTAGGGTTAGGGTTAGGGTTAGGGTTAGGGTTAGGGTTAGGGTTAGGGTTAGGGTTAGGGTTAGGGTTAGGGTTAGGGTTAGGGTTAGGGTTAGGGTTAGGGTTAGGGTTAGGGTTAGGGTTAGGGTTAGGGTTAGGGTTAGGGTTAGGGTTAGGGTTAGGGTTAGGGTTAGGGTTAGGGTTAGGGTTAGGGTTAGGGTTAGGGTTAGGGTTAGGGTTAGGGTTAGGGTTAGGGTTAGGGTTAGGGTTAGGGTTAGGGTTAGGGTTAGGGTTAGGGTTAGGGTTAGGGTTAGGGTTAGGGTTAGGGTTAGGGTTAGGGTTAGGGTTAGGGTTAGGGTTAGGGTTAGGGTTAGGGTTAGGGTTAGGGTTAGGGTTAGGGTTAGGGTTAGGGTTAGGGTTAGGGTTAGGGTTAGGGTTAGGGTT